>NC_039275.1:513190-553109 GCF_003368295.1 Carassius auratus
TAATTTACACTGCTTTGACTTTTGTTTCAGCACAACATCAAACACACACAAGCAGGAACCAGATAATATGAGAAAAAAAGCATGAAATGAGCATATGAAAGAAAAATAAGAGACATTTCTATGTGTGTTTGATGTTGTTTAAAGTCAACACGAAATCAAAATGACCCTGTGTATTTAATTAGTGTTCCCTGTCTGTTTGCTGAAGGAAAGTGATTTCTTTGGTGGATAAAACAAAAACAAAAAACATTTTATATGTTTCCTCACACAAAACACAGAGTGAAGATGTTACGTTACGTAAATGTTACAATGTTACATTTTATCATCTGTTCAGTTCGCTTTTCGCAAAGCAATTTCAAAATGTAACAAAATGGGTTTATGGAAGTCAAATGTGGGTAAAACTGCTAATGTAGAAAATATAAATAAACAGGTAAAAAAAAGATAAAATAAAATGCACTGTATAAATAAAAAAAATTAAGAGCGGTAATCTAACTGTATTAAAAAGTAACACTGGAACAATTTAATAGCATGATTATGTTCACTTTATTTTTTTAGTTTCATATTTTTACTTTATTTTATATAATAATATTAACAAAAATAGTCTTGCTATGGATTATTTTAATCTTATTTTAATTCATGGATGTTCCTAATTCTTAAAAAAATTACAATAAAATAAAGTTTGAATATTGTTGTGGATAAAGTGCTTCAAAATATTTGTAATATTTCAAAATAAACTAACATTTTTAAAATTACAGTCTTTCTATAATATTTCTTACATATAAAAAACTAAAATTATAAAAAATAATATACTTATTAAATAATAATATAACAAATTATTTATTGTATGCGTGTATATGTAACAAAATAATGAAATATGTAAAAATAAAATGAAAATATGAAACTAAATAAATAAAGTGAACATGACAATCATGCTATTAAATTGTTCCAGTGTTACTTTTTAATACAGTTGGATAACTTCTCTTAATTTTTTTATATACAGTGCATTTTATTTTATTTTATTTACTATTTTTTTACCTGTTTATTTATATTTTCTACATTAGTGGTTTTACCCACATTTGACTTGCATAAACCCATTTTGTTACATTTTGAAATTGCTTTACGAAAAGCGAACTGAACGAATGATAAAATGTAACATTGTAACGTTTACGTAACGTATTGTAACGTCATCACTCTGTGTTTTGTGTGAGGGAACTCTCACTGTGTGCATGTGCCGTTCCTCTTGACCCCTCACCTCTGGATTTGGCCGGTCCTTTCCTCCCTCTGATATTTTCATTCGCACCGCGGCTAAATTAATTACACCGATCTGCTTTCGGACCGCGAGTGCTGTGTATTGATTCCCGGCGGATGGAGGCGCACTTCTGCGTGAAGCCCTGGAGAGCGGCACTTAGCCGGGTTTGCTCCAGCTGAATAAACGGCTCGTGTGGAAAAGCTATTTGAGAGGCTCTGTTTAGCAAGTAGCTAATGTAATAATATAAAGTGATTCCTAAGCGGCGCTCCCCTGAACCGCTAACACAAGACTCACTGTGATCAGAGAGAGAGGCTGCTCGTTCTTCATGAGCTCAGCTTACTCTTTCTCTTGAGCCTCACAACTTTTTGAGCTGGGAGAGATACACACACACACACACATACACACACTAGTGGTCAAAAGCGGTATTTTCAGCATCATTACTCCAGTTTTCAGACGGGAGGCTGTTCGATCCGATATAACGGCTCTCAGGTTCAGTAGGATATACTGAACATATATATACATATACATCTTTATATATTTAGAATTCTAACTACATATTCATAATTTACATATATAATTACATTTTTATATTTATATTCTGATTTATATGTTTTCAGACTTGCCAATAGATCTTCTTATTTATACATATATTAAATTAAATATATATTATCCACAATTTACATTCGCATATTTAGATTTTATATCATAATTTCCTGTTTAGTGCTTCATACTGTGTGTACACACACAGTGCATTTATTAAAAATATAAATATTTTCTAACAATATTTATATAAAAAATACTGATCAAAACTTTTAAACGTATATTGTTAGAATTCGAATGATTTCTAAGGATCATGTGACACTGAAGACTGGAGTAATGTGTTATTTTGCTTTGCAATATTATTTCAACATTTTTACTCTTTTCTGTTTTTATTTTATTTTATTATTTTTTAAAATGAAATCAATGCACCCTCGGTGACCAGAAGAGACTTCTTTAAAAAAACAAACAAACAAAAAGATGCTGGCGTTCACGTCCTGAAATGCGTTCGTTCGTTATAGCGGCGCAGGAGGGATTTCTCACTGAACGAGGAGAAATTAATTTCATGCTTTCTAATAAGCTCAGGTTTTCCCTCATGAGCATGCGGCACCTAAACCATTGTCAATATTTCTTCTGTATTCATAACTGTTTGTTTAACATGCCTTTAATTAGGCGCTCCTATTGAAGGCTTTAATTGCTTATTAAAATTCTTTTGCTGTTCGGAAAGCCAGAATCGGGATTATTTTCATGCGGGATCTCACATGAGGAGAATTTGTTGGGGTTCTTGAGCACAGAGGGACCGAGAAGTTAATTTGTCAGAGTAAAGTAAATTAAAGGCATCGCTGGTTAAAGCGCAACGTCTCGCTGGAGATTTGTGCTGAAATGCTAAAGTTTTGGAGCTTATTAACTGTTCTTTATTCGTCCTTTAAATGTCAAAGATGAAAGAGAATCTGATTGTGAAGTTTTATCTGAAGACATAAATACTCACATGATGTCTGATTTTGTTTTACGGCGTTGGATATCAAACCTCCAAACTCTAGGGGGCGATAGAGATTCCTAAACTCTTAACTAATTATATAAGACAACAGATTAAGCAAATTTCTTGTGACATTGTTCAGTACGTAATGTACTTTCATTGCATGGCTAATTATATTTGCATTGCGCTATACTACTATTTTTGAGGCTGTCAAGTCATATTTATTTCTAACGCGCTACATATAATACAGTTTCAAAGTAGCTCCACATAAAAAAAAAAGAAAGATAAATGTTAATGCTGCACAATCTATCAATTTTTAAATGCTTTGTTGCATTTTAGTTTTGGAAATCCTGTGTTTTAAAATAAAATAAGAAATACGTTTTAAATCAGATGCAAAATTGCAATTCAAATTTGAATGTAACAGTTCTAAAAAAAATTTTTTAATAAGTTAAAATTCATTATTAAATATTCCTTAAATAATTTTTACATTATTAATAGTTTTTAATGTTAGCTGATGAAAAAAACAGTTGTTCATAATTTATTAATCAATATAAGTATTTCGTAACCATTCTAAAATATATTCCATTATGAAATATAAGATTCTTAAATATAAATAAATTCATAAATTAATATAAGTATTTCATATGCATTCTAAAATATATTCCATATCTAAATATAAGAGACTTATAAATAAATATATTAATTAATATAATTATTTCATATGCATTCTAAAATATATTCCATTTCTAAATATAAGATACTTAAATATAAATAAATTAATAAATGTAAGTATTTCATATGCATTCTTAAATTGTTCCATTTGGAAATATAAGATACTTGAATATAAATAAATTAATAAATTAATATAATTATTTCCTATGCATTCCAAAATATATTCCATTTCTAACTATAAGAAACGTAAATATAAATACATTTATTAATTAATATAAGTATTTCATATGCATTCTAAAATATATTCCACTTCTAAATATAAGATATTTCAATCTAAATTAATTAATTAATATAATTATTTCATATGCATTCTAATATATATTCCATTTCGAAATATAAGATATTTAAATATTAATAAATTAATATAATTATTTCATATGCATTCTAAAATATATTCCATTTTGAAATATAAGATATTTAAATATAAATAAATTAATATTATTATTTCATATGCGTTCTAAAATATATTCCATTTCGAAATATAAGATATTTAAATATAAATAAATTAATAAATTAATATAATTATTTCATATGCATTCTAAAATCTATTCCATGTCTAAATATAATGTAAGATACTTAACAATAAATAAATAAATACATAAACTATTCCATATTCATTCTGGAAAATATTCTGTGTAAATTAAAGGAGATAAAGTCCCAGATGAATGTCTCTCAGGAATCACTGCAGGGTTTCACGATGTCTCTGCAGAAAAGCCCAGGACAGAGTCTGATGTGATGTAGTGAAATACTGTGTTTCTGTCAAACCGTGAATCAGCCGCGGCTCGTTAAACGACTCCGTTTCTTACCGTCAGCCGACGCATTTGTCATCTGCTCTGATGTTTTTCATTAAGTGACATTTATAACAACCTGCAGAAATGAAGATGTATTGCAGGCCTCGCTGGGGCACAAACAGGAGATTCATCATTTTTCTGCATGTGTTCAGGGACGTCACGTCAACAGCTCCATTAAAGCAGGTGCTTCGCTCTCAGTTCATCATTAGAGCCAGAGTTCAGCCCAAAATCAACAGATCTGTCATCATTTTCTCACCCGCACCCATATGACTTCCTCTCTTCAGCAGAGCACAAAAAGTGCGTTTCTCAAGAATATAATGCCAACTCTTTTCGATATAATAAAAGTGATCGAGGACAGAGGCTGTCGAGCTCCAAAATAAAGATATAAAATAAAAAAGAAAGAAATATGAAGTAATAAAAACAGTTGTTCATAACCATTCTGCAATATTTTCCATGTGTAAATAAAATAAAATATGATTGCCAAAAATACATACAATTAATTAAATAACATTTGTTGAATATAGATGAACAGTAAATATATTTATAACAATACCATAATATTATTAAGTATAATAATACTACAAGTAATATTTTTATTATTATTAAATTATTAAATTATTGTATTATTGTTTATTATTATTATTATTATTATTATTATTATTATTATTATTGTATATATATATATATATATATATATATATATATATATATATATATATATATATATATATATAATTCTAATAAATATTTACATTGTTTATATTTTAAATGTAAATAAAGTTAACATTTTTAAATAACAAATAGCCAGCAAACTAATACATATTATAATTTTAATTGAATAGAAATTTATAATAAATGTATAATAACTAATGTAAAAATATTACGACTTAAATATATTTTTATTTTACAATAATTATTTTATAATACTGTACATATTTGGAAATTTACAAAAAAAAACAATTTGTTTATTTAACTTTTTTAACTTATTTGGAATTATTTTTAGTCATGGAATATATTGCATAAAGGATAAAGAATATAATCCTGTTTTTGTTTGTTTGTTTATTTAAATTTAATTTATTACATTATATTATTTAATTGGTTTGTAGTTCTATTCTGTTCTGTTCTATTCTATTGTCTGCCTGTAAATGAAGCCTGCGGTTTGTCTGGAGGATGAGTGATAATCATCTTCTCTGACGAGGTCAGGAACGCAGTCCGGCTCTGGATCTCTCTCGTCTGCTCACAGCTGTAAATAGGTGCTATGATGTAGAACGTGAAGTGAAGAGCTGATAATGTGGCAGGTTATCTGACGCTCTTCATCGTGTCTCTGCAGGAGGCAGGACCCAAGCACCAGATCGTTTATCACGTTTAACACTCTCTGTCAGAGATACACTCATATTCAGCGCTGCAGTGGAGTCACTTTGAGTTGACTCTGAATCATCTGCCTGAAGTGATTCGTTTCAACGAACTGCAATAAGTGATTCCGTTAATGAATCTTTTAGTTGTTGTTGTTTTTTTGTAAAATGTATTTATTGATAAACTTGGTTGTTTGTAAATGCATATATACAAATTTAATAATCATCAAATTTTATATATATAAAAAATACCAATAAATGTATATATTTTATATTATTTTATTGTAACTATTTAATGATAAAATAGTTAATAAGGAATAAATTAATAATCAAACTAATTAATTATAATTAACAATGTGCATTTATTTACTAACCAAGCAATTCATTCATAAATTAGCTGTTAATGAAACATTGTTTTTAATTAATTTAAAATATATTTGTTTTGTTTGTCATTATAAAGAACTGCACTAACGGCTCATTTCATGAATTAATGCACTGTTAATGAATCTTTTTGAATGTAAAATGTGTTTGTTTATAAATTCAAATTGCAAAATAAGAAAAAAACTATAATAAAAATCATTATAATGTATTTATTATTCATTTACATTAACAATTTTAATTATTTTAGAATTTAAATAAAAATGTTTATTTATTCTTTGTTATAAAGAACTGCACAAACCAATTACTTGAGTGAACTGAATCGTTAAATTAGTGTGTTTTTCAATGCATTTATTTATATATTTATTTATTTTAATTAGTGTATTTATATCTCATATATAGAGCTCCATTAACGGAGCTGAACTCATTAACAAACGCTCATTATTGAATCACAGTGCATTTCTTTTTAATGAATTTAAGCTGTATTTATTCAGTCATTAAAAAGAACAGCAAGTCATTACCAAGTGGTTCATTAACGAACATTTCTTTTGAATGATTCACACACACCAGTTGAATCAGACTGAATTCTTTGGTTTGAACTGATTCACTGAATCAAATGACTCACTCACAGGGAGTTTGTGGCTCGTTTGAGACGTCAGTGTAATTGTTGTAGTTTTGTTGGTATATTTGTGCTGTTGCATCTCATGATATTACAGTGGTATTTTAATTAGGAAAACACATTATGCATCTCGTCCTGAGAGCTGTTAGTGAATCTGCTCTCTGTTGACTGTTGGGTTTCCGTCTTTTAGCCGTATCTGCTGCATCATCCTGTACTCTGTGGCACGTTTCGATCAGATGCTTTTATTCTAAGAGCTGCTTTAATGTTGGAAGAGTGAATGTCTCGTGTGTCTCTTTTCGTTTAGCTGGAATGCATGATGCTGCTCAGTTGTCTGTGAGAAATAAGTCACACTTAATGTTTCTAATGCAATATTAATATGCATTTAAATATACATTTATAAATAAATGTACATAATATTTTCGGTGACAGTTTGCTATAAGGTTCATTAGTTAACATGAACTCAAAATGAACAATACTTCATTCATTTTAGTTTGTTAATTTCAAAATTTACTAATGCGTTATTTAAATCAAAATCTGTGCTTGTTCACATCAGTCAATCCACTGTGAATTAACATGAAATAAGAGTGTACATCTGTATTTTCATTAACTAATGCGAACAAAGATGAATATATATTATATAATGTGTTACCATATTTTCTGTTGGTATTTATTTTTAAATTAAATTAATTTACATTTAAAATGTAAATAATAATGATAATAATAATAATAATAATAATAATAATAATAATAATAATAATAATATATTTATATGACTTATACCTTTGATTTATTTACTTTTATATATAAAGTATTTTATAATTAAACATTTTACATTTAAACGTTTTAAAGTTAATTATATTCATTACTTTTAAAATTTAAATAATCATTTTATAATTTTTTTACAACACAAAAAATGTACACATTACTTATATTTATTAATTTATACGATTATTCAAGTAACATTGTGCATAGTTATTTATTTAATTTAGATACTATTTTTCTAAAATAAATAAAATATAAATTATTTTTTTATGTAAATTATATATTTATAACATTATATAAATAATATTTGTAATACTCATTATTATAAATGTAAGTATTATTAATTTATATTACATTAACCTTTTCACACTTGAGTATATTATATATTGAGAATATTGCTTGAGTTTTTTAGGTGACTGTAATATTACAATGTATCACCTTGTTGTTTCCAATGGCAACACCTCTTGCTTGCCAAATGAAACACAGCAGCCACAAAAGCGGTGAATGAGTGATGTATCACTTTTGTTTCATAATAGTTTTATTTAAAATATTTATTTCATTAAATAATATATATAATATTTCATTTTTATTCAAAATATTCACAAACATGCTAATTATATTATAAAATATTTGCTATTCTGATTCTCTAATACGTGCATGTAAATGTATTTGGTGTTTTAAACACCGTTATAATGTCCATGTTAGTTAATCTGTAATGGGTAATGTTAGTTCATGCTGAATGCGAGCTTTGGGATTTACAAACACGTATATTTATCCTCTCCTGCCATTAAATTAAGTTTCAGGGGGAAGAATAGAGTAAACTTTATTGTTAAGTACACTATCTGTATATGATATCAATAAAACATGTTGTCAAATTATATTTGTAAGGATCACAGGACCCTCAAGTTTTATTAAGTTTGGAGTGAGACTATATCACTCAGTTATTCACAGCAGTGCTCCCTTCTCTCAAGTTCAGCAGTTCAATTTGATCTATTGTTCATAATTGAACAGCACAAATAGAAATTATAACAATTGGTAAATCTGATTAAAGACAGACAAATTCATCCAAATAAAATAAGTAGTTTTATATAATTCAGAAATACAAATGTATGAAACATTTAAATACAAATAAATAATGAAATACATCTCTAGTTTCCGGTTTCCAAAGCTACGCAGTTGGACAGTTTTTGGCCGTGTCAGTAATGATTTAGCACAAATTCGACTGTATTCCACCAACATCAGCTCTCACTGTCTAGTAACGGACATGCTTGCAGCAGGATCATGTAATTTACACAGAAACAACTAATCATCAAATCAAATTATCCCTTATTTCTCAGTGTGAGAAACACAAGGTGTGGCATGTGAACTGGTTAAAATGCATGTGTCTCACAGTGAATGTGTAAGACTTGAGAGCCTTGGGAACGTTATTGCTGCTTCCATATACATCAGTATGTTTTTACATAGGGGTCAACCGATTATCGGCACCGATATTGAGCTTTTTTTATGGTTATCGGTCATTTTGATAACTGTTTTGCCGATAAAATAATTGAAAAGTAGTTTTTGTTAGAGCCCTCGTTATTCTTAATTTTAATTTTTACACCTGACATACATATATCGGTTCGAAATAGCGGTTATCAGTGTACTTGAGCTGTAATAATCAGTATCGGTATCAGCCCTGACCCCTAATTTTACCAGCTATAATTTTATTTTTTTACTAGATCTTATGTGTCTTTTAAAAGTCTGAAACTTAAAATAAACATTATGTTGTTGAAAGCAATGAATAATTGTGATTAATATGATGTCTCTGGCTCAGAGTGGATAATATTTGTTAATATTATTATTATAAACATGTATATTACTCATTGATGTTGGATTTATTGGATAGTTAGAGGTGCAAAGCATGCATGTACCTCCCTCATTGTGACTGGTGGTGCAGTGGGGAATTATGGGATGCCAGCAGTGGCGTCTAACGTGTGTAATTGCAGTGATGGAGATGTAATTGTGCAGTGAAGGTCACAGCAGTTCTCTGCAATTAATGCAGTGCAGACAAAGAGAATCAAACAAGTCATAATATTAATTTAATTCTCTGCATATTCCTCAAGGCAGGAAAATGGGCTCATTATATTCAGTGTCATATCTCTGCTCAGCGTCCATGTTCCTCATAATGATACTGGGAATTATTACAGTGCTGATTGAGGTGTGTGTGTGTGTGTGTGTGTGTGTGTGTGGGTGGGGGGTTAATTCTGTTTGTCCATTTAGATTTTTTCAGCTCAATATCACATTCATGTTTCAGACTAACACACATTTGTAGTGTTTTGTTGCTTCAATTCATAATTTGAAGTTGCTTTCAGTGATTCCATGAATCCTTTTGCAGATAATGTGTTTGGATATTTACATTTTGATAAAGATTTAAGTAATAGAAAGGTAAATTTTTATTTAAATTCTCTGCAGTAGTTTGTTCTGGTAGTCATTCTGTTTTTTTATGCTTTACTCCGGCATCAGCGTGTGTGATCGGGACAGATTTAGTCACACTCTTCTGCTGATCGAATCATGTCTCTTATGAGCTCGTCGAATCGCATTGGTCACAGTCCTCGTCACGCTTCTACTGTACTGTACCGCATGTATTCTCAAACTGTGTGTGCATGCGTGTGTGTTTGTAGGGCCCCTAGACTGGGGTTAAAATAGTCATAAATGTGGCTAAATTACACCATTTATGACTTTATTATACACTCATCTCACCAAGGCTGCATTTAGAAATAATTTATAACGTATATGTCTTCTGACACTTCTTCCAAAATATTGAGATACAGATTTTTCTATTTTCCTAAGCTGTAAGTCCAAACCATCAGAATTAAAACCAAAAACATCTTGCAATATTTCAGTTTGTGTGCAATGAATCTAGAATATAAGAAAGTTAGCTTTTTTTTATTTAAATTACAAAAAATAAAGACCTTTTCCATGTAATTCAAATATATGTACACACACACATATATAGTCACACACCCACATACACCCCTACTAAAAATGACAAAAACAAAAGTACTAAAACTTTAACTAAAATGAAAATGGAAAATATAAAAATATAAACATTCAAAATATTAATAAAGTATCTAAGTGATACTAAAATAAGGCTGGTGTTCATGTATGGAGTGAATGTGTCATTAATCCACTTGCATAATTTAATATAAATAATAAATAGATACATTACTAATAACAGACATACAATTATTTAAATGTAAAATATTTTTTATATAAATACAATTAATAAATATTCATATAAAATAAATATATACATTTATTAATCTAATTTCTTATATAAATGTTAAATGTATTTTTGTATAAATGTATAAAAAAATATAAACTATTATTACTAAATTATTATTTACATTTTAATTTGATATAAATTAATAAAAATACTCTCACACACATAGGCAACTACTTAAAAATGACAAAAAACACAACAATAGTCCTAAAACTAAGTAAAATGAAAAATATAAAATAAAAAATCTTAATAAAGTATCTCAGTGATAGTAACGAAGGCTGGTGTTCATGTATGGCGTGATTGTGTCACTGGAGTCTTTTGTTTAGTTTGGTGGTCAAATCAGTCATCTGTCCAGACTGTAATCATGATCTCTGCCGGATGATTGGAGCGTCCCGTCCTGCTGTCGTCCCGTTTGAGACTGGTTTCAGATCCGTGCGTCAGCGGGAAGGAATCCTAGCGATGGTGGTTCATGAATCTGTGACTTGTGTCGTGCGGTGCTGCACTGAACTGTGGGATATAACTCGTGTGGGGCGTCTGCTTTGATGTGGCTTTTATGAGACGCTGTCGATTGAGTCACGTCACATGGTCAGACAGACGTCAAGTGCATCTGTGGTTTAGCGAGATCAAAGTGCTCCTTGAGGTCTATTTAATTTATATATTAAATAGACTTTATTGAATATAAATATATAATATATAAATTACTATTATAGATTTATTATGTATCAGTCCACTGTACACATACATGTATTATAGTAAATTAATACAACATTTTAATTTAATAATTTTAGGTGTAATAAATTTACATTCTATATTATGTAATGGATAAATGAAATATTATAAATAAAATCAAAATAAATGCTCTGATATAAACAAGCAGGCATTAGAAGCACATGGAGGAGTGCAGTCACTCTCTGACAGCAGATGGCGCTAAACTGCAGAAAATGCAGCCTTTACCCTGGAAACCCCATAAATAAAGCAGCGCTACTTTCTAAACATATTTAAATATCTTTAAAAAGACATTCAGATTTGTGTATTTGCTATAATGTTCATCACAGCAACAAATACTTAAGTGTTTAGACTCAATACGTTATTTTATTTATTTATTTATTTTTTGTCATTTTAATCTGGACTACAACATGCCCTAGATATTGTTTGAAATTATTCTTTACTAATTACATTAGGGCTTCATTAGTTAACATAAACTGCCAATGAAAAATTCTTCTGAACATTCATTCGTCTTAGGTATTCCAGTATTAATAACACATTAAAATCTAAAGTTGCAACTGTATTATTTAATAAGCTAACATGAAGTAAGACTTTTTCACCAAGATTAATAACTTGTGTAGCAAATGTAGCTATTGTTCATTGTAAATGTTAATGGTTAACTAATGAGGTCTTATTGTAAAGTGATACCTGTGGGTCTTTTGCACTTTAATCTGTTTAAAATGTTTAACTTGATATATTTTTATATATTTCTTTATTACAGTTCAATGTTCAGTTATGTTTGTTATAAGAAAAAAGTTATTTATCCTATTATACTGTATTGTGACCATTTAAAAAAAAAACTACATTTCAATACCGTGATAATACCGTTTATCGTGATAAAATAATTAGCAATTAATCGCAAGAGGAAAATCTGATACCAGCATATATCCCTACCTTCAATATGAGTCTGAAGCTGCAGGAGATCAGCATTAGCTGATGTTTAGCAGTTTTTGTGTAGATGAAGTGTCATCAGTGCATGTTTACAGACTCAAACGCTCTGTGTGTGTGTGTGTGTGTGTGTGTGTGTTTGCACACAGTGTGCTTATTGACTTACAGCATCATAATGATGTGCGGCACTGAATAATATCTGAAGATGCGCTGATGTTCTCCTGGGGAGGATCCTGATTATCAGTTTAACAATCAACATCACGAATCACTGTCCCGCCGGGGACACGATACGCACATGAATATTGATGTCTCATTATTGTGATCATAACTCACGGCTAATCAAACGCTCTCTGTGTCTCTCCATGTATGGTGACGTTGCTGGCTCTTCTTGACCTCCTCCTCATCTTCCTCATCCTCAGGTAAAAGAGTTTGATTGTAGCTCATATTCAGTCTGCTTTATCTAGTCGAGTCCGTTTTAGGAGTCCAGCATTCATTTGTCTTTGAAAGTTCATGGATGATGATGTTGAATCTGGTTGTGCTTTCGCCGTTTTTTCAGATTTTAACGATTAATTTGAATTTAATGTTTTGCCACGATTTTATTTTTAAAAAATCGAGGAATAGCGATTTGAAATAGAAATATTACCGAACGTTACAATTAGACACTTTGACAATTTGCCAATGATAATAGTAAAGGGAAAAGAATGATCAAAGTGTGACCAGAAGTCGTGTATATAAATACGCACACATACAGTATATATTTGTAAAATATTTACACAATTATATATTTATGTATTCATATTCTTATATATAAATATATTTAATATGTAAACTTAAAATATTTCTTAAATATTTATATGCATGTGTTTGTGTTTATATATACATAAATATACATTGTACACACACACACACATATATTATCAGTGGTGGACGAAGTACACAAGTCAATTACTTGAGTAAAAGTACAGATACATATGGTAAAATATTACTCCAGTAAAAGTAAAAGTACTCCTTTTTCAATTTTACTCAAGTGAAAGTACAAAAGTACTCAATTTTTTATGTACTTAAGTAAAAAAGTACTGAAAGATAGATGTTTGCAATTTTACATAGGCTACTTAAGTTAATTTTATATTAGCACATTTTTTTATAATCCTACTGCTCAAAATACCTGGGATTTTTTTCCAAAATAACCACTATATGGAGTCAAGATATATTTTTGTTGTTGATATGGACTACACTGATGAGAGTAATGTTCACTGTGAAGCTTACACTGTGATGTACCTGAGAGAAAACAGAGATGACCATCTGATTTTCACCAGTAAGAAAAAAGTATTTTAAAGTTAGTTGTTTTACAGAACATCAAAGTTACAGTACAGACCAAAAGTTTGGAAAACTCATACAAAGAGTTTTCTTTATTTTCATGACTATGAAGATTGTAGAGTCACACTGAAGGCATCAAGGGCTATTTGAGCAAGAAGGAGAGTGATGGGGTGCTGCGCCAGATGACCTGGCCTCCACAGTCACCGGACCTGAACCCAATCCAGATGGTTTAGGGGTGAGCTGGACCGCAGACAGAAGGTAAAAGGGCCAACAAGTGCTAAGCATCTCTCGGGGAACTCCTTCAAGACTGTTGGAAGACCATTTCAGGTGACTACCTCTTGAAGCTCATCAAGAGAATGCCAAGAGTGAGCAAAGCAGTAATGAAAATAGTCATAGTCATGAAAATAAAGAAAACTCTTTGAATGAGAAGGTGTGTCCAAACTTTTGGTCTGTACTGTATATATGACATGATAATAAGGCCTGAAGTTAGGAAGAACATTTTAAGGAAAAAAATCAAATAAAAAATTTCATAATGATTTTTTCCTTCTCAAATCTTGTCTGTGGTTTAAAAACACCCCTAGCCAAACGGGGTGCATCTCTTCCCACTTTGATAATTACTGTAGTTACCATGTTCTGAACATCACATCCTTTCTTTTCTAATCAGATGTAATCTATCTATCTATATATATATATCTATATATATATCTATATATATATATATATATATATATATATATATATATATCTATATCTATATCTATATATATATATATATATATATATATATAGCTGAATAAAAATATTTGGACATTTATAAAAATTACATCAACTTAGCACCAACAAGCTTGTTAGCTAGACAGTTAGCATCAGCTAACAATACTTATTTTCAGTACGATGAACATTCATGTCTGTTACTGTCGATAAACAATATAAAAACAGACGTCACATAGGAAATTTTAATAAAACTGTTAACATTACGGCAGCGGGGAATTTGAACATGCATGAGTTATTGTATTTAATCTGTGTTGTTTTAAGGTTTTTTTGTTGTTGTAGTTTTTTTTACCTAAAATTGATATGTCTGCATCGTCTGCACTCGAGCATTTGAGTGGGCTTAAATAGATCTCTCTTTACAACGGATTTAGTTCCCAAACAACTGACAGTTTTGACCTAAATATGATTTTCAGTTACAATAATTAATCCAAAATTTCGACATAACTTACTATTAGCAACATCAGACGCACGCGCGCTCACAAGATCTTACTTCTGGTGACTCGCATTAAACGGTTCATTTAAATAAGTAAGTGGTCGACTGCAGAACAGCTGCAATCGGATCATTCTAATTCGTAAACGAATCGTTTGGTGCGATTCGTGAACCGATTTAAAAGTTTCTTTTGAAAAGACTCAGTTCGTTCATGATGAATCAGACACCGCTTCTGAGTGTCGGAGCACGTGATATAGGGAGTAACGATATGTTTTATGAAATGTAGTGAAGTAAAAAGTACGATTTTATGCTTTGGAATGTAGTGAAGTAAAAGTAAAAGTTGCTCAAAATAAAACTACTCCAGTAAAGTACAGATACTTGAAAAATGTACTTAAGTACAGTAACGAAGTAAAGCTACTCCGTTACTGTCCACCATTGTATATTATGTAAACAAAAGCTTTTATTTTGGATGCGATTAATCGTTTGACAGCACTAATTATTTCTGAACATATAATATGTATAATACATATTAAGGAGACTTGATTCGCAAAGCATTATTAAGAATAAAATATTCTCAAATGATATTTTCTTCTTTTCTAACTTTAGAAAGAAGAATGTTTTTATTATATATATATATATATATATATATATATATATATATATATATATATATAATAAATTAAGGGAAAAAAAATAATATTAATTCTAAAAATCATCAAAAAATAATTTTGTTACACACGTAGTAAATTATATATAAATGTCAGAAATTATGTATGTGTGTGTGTATGTATAATATATATATATATATATATATATATATATATATATATATATTGCAGAACATGAATGTTCAGAAAAAAATAAGCATATAATATAACGAATGAAAATAATATTAATTTAAAATAATATAAATATGATGGAAATGTTTTTTTTTCACATAAAATGTAAAAAAAAAAAAAAAAAAAACTTGAGCGACGCAATTTGCGCTTTTAATTTGAATATGTACAAAGTCTTAGCATGCAACTAAACAGACCTTTCAGAATCTGCAATCAGATCTGATTCTTTAATTCTGATGGAAATCAGTGCATGTGAACGCGGCCAGAATGCTGCATGTCTGAGATCCAGTGAGAGCAGCAGCTGACGTCTGATCTCAGCGCTGATGTTTGGAGATAGTAGCACGTCATCAGCTTCGACTAATTCTTTCCATGTAGTGTAATGTGGGATCGTGTCAGACATGAGCTGACGGACTGATGTCTCTCGTGAGACGCATGTCTCTGGCAGCGTCACACATGCAGCTCTTCATCTGCTGTCAGACGTTTCCCAGCAGGCCGCGCTGCTAATTAACACCACGTCATTGATCCACAGCCAGCCTGCCGCCTCTTCTGATCAATATTAATCATTCACTGTGGTGAAATGAAGCCACAAGTAGCAGAAGTGCGGTTAATGTAGTTGTTAATTTATTGTTTAATACATGACTGCAGATGCTTGCTCATTTCGAATGTCTGACGAGAAACAGAATAATTATAAGAATTATAATAATGTACATTTAAAAAATATATATATTTGATTTTATTATACATGCATAAAATAGTTTTTCATAATATATCATTTTTAAAAAACTAACAAAGGTATTTTTAGTAAATAATTAAATTATTATTTTATTTGAGATGTAATGAATTTAGATTGTACCTTTAATAGACCATAAAATATTGATTAAAATAACTCTGAAATAACAAATAACTCAGCTTTGTTGTAATATTTGGCATTAAAAAATATGTATAGGAAAACTAGTATTGAATATTTTCTAGGAAACTCAAGAGGCGAGAAACCAGCAGTTTTGACTTTCCATTTGGCTTCGGGGTTTTTTTTTTCCTCTCAACCATTTTTGGCCCTTTGATCCTATTGGCTGATGTGATGTGAATCACATGCATGTTCGTCCAATCAGACGAGGGCAGCGCTCTAATCTAACATGCAGAAAGAGCGTCTCTGCAGGATTGGCCCGCGGTTGATCTCCTGACATGCATTCATGGATGTGTTTGCCGTTTGAAGTGTGAGTGTGTGCTGGCAGAGCCGCGGCTCAGGAGTGTGTGTGTGTGTGTGTGTGTGTGTGTTTTCATGCGTGTCAGCAAACACATAAACCCTCTTCACCAGCTAAATGGATTTAAAAAAGTGTTTTTGTGTGTTTTCTCTGTATTTTTTTCTAGTGTGAGTGTAAGATTGTTTGCATTTTGCTCCACAAGAATCTTTAGTTTTTCCCCCCACTTTTTCACAGTCATTTCTGGTTGAATTTCTTTGGTTTTGGAAAGAGAGCAGTCTGATTTAGTGGATCTTGCTCATCTGTTTCTATGTAGTCCAAGATTCAGTGATTACGATCCTGCATTATTTGTAATTTAACCACAAAATAATCGCGCAATACGACTTGGTCAATGCACACACAGAAAGTAACTTCTCAGACAATGCTATACTGGTCAAATATACACACAATAATATCAAAATGCTCATCTAGGCTAATATTCATGTAAAAAACTAAATGTTAGGAACAAAATCTGATATACATGTATTGGACCAGTGCATTATGTCTTAAAGTGACAGCAGCCGAATACACCTGCTGCTATTCATGTCGTTAAAGCAACTGTATGTAGTTTCTCTCTCTCTCTCTCACACACACACACATACATGTTTTCATTTAAAAAAAAATATGTATTTCATTAAAATATATAAGCATCTGTATGTAGTTTTGTGTAGTTTTGCAAAATTAAGAATAAGAATGCTTTCATGAAATAATTTTCCAAATGAGCATTTCAGTTAAGATTAAACGTGAATACAGCCTCAGATCTCATCTTTTCTCTGATCGATATAAAGATGATTATTTATCTTTCCACATGTGATTTTACTTTAGATAGTGCATAAACAGAGTGTGTTAGCACAGGCTTGCATATTAATGTCCTAGATAGTGTTGCTTTTCTTCTTCTTCTTGGATATTTTGATGATATGTTGCCAATAATAAGCTGACAGTGGGCAAATAAACCACAGCATATTCACACATTTGCTGGTATCTTTCTGAACTCATATAGCATCTGCAACAAAAAAGCACTTGGATACATCGGTGTGAATGTCACTCTATTAAATAAAATATATCAAAATTGTCTAAAAAGCGCGCATAAGCACACTGTACAGGTCAGATGTCTCTCTATCTATCTTGTGAAGTGGTGATTCGGTGTGTTTTTTGCAGCGGCTGAATGAGCTTGATTGGTTTTTGTGTGTTTGAGAGCTGCTTTCACATGCACACGCCTCGCCTCAAGGTCACGGAGCGTCTTTCAGTGTTTCTACTCTCTTCTCTTTATTAATGCTGAACTGCTGATCTGTCCTGCTGGGCTTTTTATGCTGGGCTAATGGCACTCTTAACCCCGGGTTGACCAGTGTTTTGCAGCAGTTAATCTGAGTTTGTGGCATTGATAGTGAAGCCATTCAGAGTTGTTTAGCAGCAATCAACCTGTGAGTTTCAGTGTGTGTGTGTGTGAGTAAGTGAGTCTGTGTGAGTGAGTCTGTGCATGTATGAGTGTGTGTGGTTTGGTGTATGTGTGGGTGGGTGCATGTATGCATGCATGTGTGTGTCTGTATATGCGTGTGTGTGTGTGTGCGTGCGTGTATGTGTGTGTGTATGCTTGTGTGTGTGTGTGCTTGTGTGTGCGTGTGTGCATGTGTGTGTGTGTGTGTGTGTGTGTGTGTGTGTGAGTCTGTGCATGTATGAGTGTATGTGTGTGTGTGCGTGTTTTTGTGTGTGTGTGTGTGTGTGTGGTGAGTGCTGGTATGTGTGTGTGTGAGAGAGAGAGAGAGAGAGAGAGTGAGAGTGTGTGTGTGTGTATGCATGTGTGTGTCTGAGTATGTGTGAGTGAGTCTGTGCATTTATGAGTGTGTGTGGTGTGTATATGTATGATGTATGCGCGTGTGTGTATGTGTGTATATGTATGCATGTGTGCGTGTGTGTGGTATATGTATGCGTGTGTATATGTGTGTATTCTTGTGTCTCTGTATGAGTATGTGTGATTGAGTCTGTGCATGTATTAGTGTGTGTGGTGTGTATATGTATGATGTATGCATGTGTGTGTCTGTGTATTTGCGTATGTGTCTGTGTGTGTATGCGTGTGTGTGTATGCGTGTGTGTGTGTGTGTGTGTGTGTGTGTGTGTGTGTGTGTGTATATGTATGCATGTGTGTGTCTGTGTATTTGCGTATGTGTCTGTGTGTGTATGCGTGTGTGTGTATGCGTGTGTGTGTGCGTGTGTGTGTGTGTGTGTGTGTGTGTAGAGGTGATGCTCTTGATTGGCTCCCCAGCGGACGGCAGGAATATTTCAGCTCATCTGATCTGATCTGATGTTCTCCGTCACACACTGATCCTGGAGCAGAAGCGAATGAAATATTAACGCAGCCTCTCTCAGATCTCTCCTCTGCTGCGGAGCAGGTTCCTCCTCCATCTACAACTGTAGAGTTGCTTCAAACCTACAGGATTATTTTTAATTGAACACGAGCACCATAAACGCATGTATTTGCTCTTACAGCTGTGCGTTTGGTTCTGTCATGTTTTGAAGTCACTACAGCTTTTGCTCAGATTTAAGGTTGAGGAGCCCAGTAAACAAGCACCGGAGAGTTTTAAACCACACGTTTTCTTATTGAACGCACCTGTGTAGTTCTGTCTTTATTGTCTTGTAGTTCCTGATGTGAAGTGTGTCACATCTGCATCCAAAAGCAGCCTAATGTTCCTCAATGAGCAGCTGATTTATTATTATTAGGGCTAGGGGGTAGAATTGCTAATCCTAATGATTTTGGAATAAAAGAAAAATCAATCATTTCGACGCATACAATGTATTTTTGGCTATTTCTACAAATATACCTGTGATACATAAGACTGGTTTTGTGCTCCAGCATCACATTAATATACCAACCTATTGAAGTACTGAAATCTGTTTTGTACCTTTGTAATACACTGATAACCACCAAAAGCAGGTGGTGATGAGAAAGTCACATGATGAACCAAAGTTCAAAGCCCATCACAAACAGCTTTTAAATAATAACATTTATAGAAGATGCACAGTGTCATTCACACTCACAAACACTAAACACCATCATGTTAACACATGTGAAACTGAAATAATGTAATAAATATTCATTTAACAACATTAGGGCCCTATTTTAACGATCTAAACGCAAACTGTAAAGCGCACGGCGCAGGTGCCCTCAGTGCATGTCCAAATCCACATTTGCTATTTTAACAGAAAAATGGCTGAAAAGGTGTAACAACCTTTATATACAAAACTGATAAGAAAAAACTGCGAAAAACAGTTATTTAAAAAAAAAAAAAAAAAAAAAAAAATATATATATATATATATATATATATATATATATATATATATATATATATATATATATATATATATATATTATTTTTTTTTTTTTTTATGTATCGCAGTGAATTCTGGGAATTTATGGGTGTTCAGTTGTTAATGCATGGCAATTTATGGTTATTTACTGTAAAAAAAAAAAAAAAAAAAGAGGTATACTACCGTAAAATTACATGTAATGTCCAATACAGTTTTTCACTGTATATAGTAGGGAAATTTACCATTAACCATTTAAAAGGTTTTTACTGTAGCATTTTTACAGTCTTTTACCGTTAAATTCACGGTCATTTTTTACAGTGTACAATCCGTTTTGGATTTGTTTGCATTCTCCTCACTTTATAGATATTACTTTATATACTGCTGCATTGAAATGACTCTTCGCTCTGACTCGGGCTGAAATAAGCATAATGTAACAGCAAACTGTGCTTCAGAAGACTCAACTCGAGGTTTGGCTGATGGCAGAGGATGAATGCATGGCCACACGCCACGACCCCCGTCTGGGGCCGCATTAATGCCTGCATTGTTTGTTTTCGTGTATTTGGCGTACGATGGTAGTGACACGTGCCGGTCTCTCTGTGGGAGGTCAGGCTCTTCCCTCCGTTCATCTGACTCCAGCTGAAGGACGTTATAGATTATGATAAGCAGCTCGTCTCAAGATGTGCCGATGAGACGAGAGGCCGTTCCTGTTTCCCCGGGCTCCATCAGTGTTTGTTTACCCACGGCTCTTTCTGCCGTCTGTCCGACTGTGTCACAGAATACAAAATATTCCAAGGACATGAAGAACATGCAGCTGTATTATTATACACGATGATCCTAGATTGAATTTACACGCACACTGAAAAGAGAATTTTAAGAAATTGCTACTAATTTTCACAGGAAATCGCAAAGCAACAGCAACACTTTATTTAAAGATGTCCTTGTTACACGTTACATGTAATTACTATTATAATAACAATTATGTGTAATCACATGCAAGTTACCTTAGCCATATAGTATGTACGTGTATTTAATTATTATTACCCAGTACTTAAATGTATAATTACAATGTAACAAGGAAACATTGTGTTACAACTGTAACCATAATTTGAAGTTGGAAGACTGAAATTTTATTTTTTTGTAAAACATAATCCAATGGTCTTTGCTGTATTTACAACGTTTGAAAAATATGTGTGTGTGTGTGTGTGTGTGTATCCCAGGGAAACTAACTATTAAACTACATTTAATTCAGCCTGAGATTTATGGATCACTTTAAAAACTTTATACTTTTTTTATGTTAATTAGAAAAAAAAATAATCAGAAAATAAATAATTGTTTTTAAAAAAAATAAAATAACATGTTTATTAAAAAGGAGTTAGTATTTTATCTATATCATAAATGACGAAATGAATGTATTTATTTAATAAATGAATTTGATCATTTTAAGTCAATGAAAAATAAATTAATAAATACAAAGTAGCATGCAAACACATCACTTAGTCATCATGCAGCTACATAATTAATTCTATACCAAAACATTTTTATATTGACCATAAATTGATTATCAGCCATAACCTTTAAAACAATTAACAGATTGTAATTTACTTAAACAAACAAACAGATAAATAGCTATGTCATAAGACCAATAACTATCAGAGAAGTGAATCAGTTTGCTGAAGTTGAATCGGTTCGTTTGTGAAGTGATGTACAGAAACACAATTAAAGCTGAATCTTTCATCACTTTTTTTTCTCCCAAGCCAGAAATCAATTGCTTTCACTCCCAGAATGCAGTGAAATTGAAATTAAACATGACACACAAACACAAACACGAGCACACACACCTGTCTATTCCAGCATAATTCTCTCTTTGCATATTTAGCGCTTCAGTCAGAGGTTCTTTGTGTCTGGTGTCACCCTCACCACGTGAGATTCACACTTTAATTTATTTAGATGAAATTGTGCATTTTGTCCTGCTGTGAAATAATTTGCCATTTTCATCCACTTTTAAAAGCCGTCTCTGTGTGTGTGTTGAATCTGAATGTGTCAGGTCACATGACTCCTCCTGAAGTGACATCACTGATCAAAAGTGACAGTGAAAACATTTATAACGTGACAAAAGATTTTGATTTAAAATAAATGGTGTTCTTGTGACTTTCTTTTCGTCTGTGAATATTAAAAAATAAATTCTATAATAGATTCCACAAAAATATTGTGCAGCACAACTGTTTTCAACATTGATAATAATCAGAAATGTTTCTTCAGCAGGAAATCATCATATTTTCATGATTTCTGAAGATCATGTTGACACTTAAGACTGGAGGAATGATGCTGAAAATACAGCTGTGCATCACATAAATAAATTACACTTTAACAGAGATTCACACAGAAAACCACCATTTGAAATTGTAATAAGATTTTACAATTTTACTATATTCTTGATCAAATAAATTCAGCCTTGGTGAGCAGAAGAGGCTAAATTCAAAACATTACAAAAACTTACTGACTCCAGACTTATAGTTTGAATAATAGTCTATCTACTGAGCTCGTCATTGTGTAGAATAATGTTAATTCTCCTGTGATTATCATGTTTAAACTTGCATGCATATATCGATACGTGTACAAGATGCTTGGAAGAAGACTAGAAGCAACTGTTTACATGGAGTGAACTCTTGTTTCTGGAAGTGGATTATGGGTACTGTAGTTTTTTAATGTACATGATGCTCATTTTTGGTCTGTCTTTAAATGTTACTGCTTATAATCAGTTTCTTTGTATACCAAATTAACCAGATGGTTGGGTTCTATTATATCAGAAACACATTTCCA
The DNA here is from genome assembly GCF_003368295.1 of Carassius auratus. Classification (NCBI taxonomy): domain Eukaryota; kingdom Metazoa; phylum Chordata; class Actinopteri; order Cypriniformes; family Cyprinidae; genus Carassius; species Carassius auratus. The sequence goes on from NC_039275.1 coordinate 536,215, forward strand.
GACCTTCACCTGCATTAAGCTGAAATCATTTTTGATCGAGTGTCACAGATGCTGTGCATAAAGCTTAACTTGTGAATGAAGGCAGACCTGAGGATGTTTGCCTGGGCTTTTTGAGACGTTATGATGATGCTGTGAGCGATTATCATCTCTTGTCCTTTTCTACATTGTTTCATATATCAAAATTCTCTTCGACTCAATCCATCCTTTGGGTCGAAGTCTTGCGTGTAAATATTTGCGGTTTGTCTGTAATCCGTTGAACTGTCTTCAGTTGCACACAGAGATGCTGTGAGCTGAATACAGATGGAAAGACATCTTATTTTCAAGGACACTGTTATGCAGATGACCTCAGCTGACTTTGGATCAGTTTTGATGGTCACCTGGCAGCTGGTTTTGGTTAATAAAATCTGAGGAACAGCTCCTGGATCAGGTGCACCTCATGTATGGTGGTGCTGAAGTTTGATTTAGTGTTGATCTTTGCGAGATGTGCTTTGGAAAGCAGACGTGTTTGGGAAAGATTTGAAATTATTAAACATGTGGTTTTTGATACTTTCTGAACAAAATAGTAACAACCTGGCAAACACCAGAATAACATACACTGTAAAAGAAAAAAAACAATAAAAAATGATTTACCGATATAATGTTAATATACCAACCTATTGAAGTACTATAATCTGTTTTGTACCTGTGTAAACTGAGTAGCACCAAATGCAGGTGGTGATGAGAAAGTCACGTGATTAACCAAAGCCCATCACACACAGCTTTTAAATACTTACACACATAGAAGATACACTGTGTCATTCACATAAACACTTATCACCATCATGGTGACTCATGAAACTGAAATATGCAATAAACATTAATTTCACAACATTATATGTAACATACAACCCTAATAAACATAACAGATAAGAAAAACATAAGAAACATAGTTATTTCAAAAGAAAAAAAACCCATCAAATTCAAACAAAATTGTAAATGCAACTCTTTAAATCAAATTTAACTTGGCCAGTTAGAGTTAGTGGAGTCATTTCTATTTATTCGTTTGAAGTTTACTTTGCAATTAGTGCTGTCAATCGATTAAAAAAAATTAACTAATTAATCGCACAATTTTTTAAAATTAATCGCGATTAATCGCAATTAAAAGACTGAAACTTTTTGGATATGTAAATGTAAAATGTAAATAATTAATGTAAACTCAAGACAAAGAAACTATTTAAATTCAAAATATGATTGTTTATTGGAATTTTTGTTTAACTTGTAACACAGATTTTCTCATGTAAACAACATACCTGCAATAAACCATCAATATCCTCCAAATTAACTGTTGGCTTGAAAGCCATATTTATTACAGAAATAAAAACACAGGCATGTAAGTACTATTTGAATTTCAAAACAATCAATGCCAATAAAAAACAAAAATGATTTCCATGTTGAATTCTAAGTGGACTGCAAAAAAATTCCAAAGTATACTCATTGCCAGTGCTTTAAGTGGGCCAGTACGAACAGGTACTCAGTACCGCCACTTCCAAATATAGCTCTTGAGCGTACCGCCACCTCACCGTGCGCCCAGAACGTGCTTGTAGCGTACCGGTACGCTCATTTGGACATCTGTTTTAATAGAGGTTTTAATCTTTTACCTGCACTGCCGATTTTCAGAGCGCCCTTCACAATGCAAGCTTCCTAATTCATCCCACCCAGAGCAGAAACTACATTACCCATTCACCCTTAAGTTATACAAGTGAATAGCGCATGTGTCGCTTTCCCACTGTTTAGTGTCAACAACTCAACGTGGCCGGAGAAGGTGTGTGAAACTCGTTGTGAGTTATACTAAAGCAAAATCTTGAGTATTTATTGTCTGATAAACATTACAAACTGTCTGCGGAGGTTGAGTCGTCCTGCAGCCCCCGCTGGCTGTTCATTGGCTGCAGCATCTTTTTTCTAAGTTCTAAAAAAAATACCGTAGACGGCAAGGCACAAATTTAGATATTAATTTATCTAATTAATCTATAGCCTATGCACAAAGACAATATGATCTTTTTGTCCCCTTTTTGTTTTAAAGCTTGATGAAGAGAGAGAGCGCAAGTTGCTGCAGCTGGAGGAGGACAGTGATGCACGTGCACAGGAGTGATTGACAGCTCGCGGCACTGTGTACAAAAAATACTCCGCTACACAATTATTTCGTTATTTTCTTTTAAGCTTATTAACGTTAGTGTTACAGAAAGGTCTGATTTAGGCACTGTTACAGTCATTGTTTTTTTTTTTTTTTTAAACAATGACATTTGAGTTCATGATTTTAATGTTGCTGTTTCTTGTGGCAGACTAAATGAAGAGTAATGTTTCTTGTGGCAGACTGAAGAGTAATCCGGCAAAGTTTTATACTGAAACTTTCCGTCTAAAAGTCCTTCCTTGGTCTTATCCATATTTCTTTGCACGTTGAACACACATAGGCCACAACTGGAAATAAAAAAAAAACTGCAACCGCGTTAATTGCGTTATTTTTTTTTAACGCGTTAAATATTTCAAATTAATCGAATGCGTTAACGCGCTAATTTTGACAGCACTATTTGCAATACTTGAATACATTTTACTCAGTCTTCATCTGTATGTTTTACTCAAACAATGTTGCACAAGGTAGCAAAATGTACCTCAGTAAAAAAAATCAAGCAATCATTTTTTACCTGGTTTATCCAATGTTAAAATCTCTGTTCTGCAAATCTATTCAAATATTAACTATATTATCTTTACCCTGTTCACCTGTGGTGTCTTGCCTTAAAAAGGTGAAAAAACATGACGAGCATTCATTGCACCACAAATACAGAAAACATGATTTCACAGACACGTTATGTAGGAACAGAAATGTATTCTGCAAAAAGAGCTGAAGGCTGTTTTCTGCTGATGTGTTCTCAGACATTTAAAGAGTCGTTTAGGACATATGTGAATGTCTCCAGGTATCTCAGTTGCTCAAATGTCATTTACTTGAACAATGTGAGAAACAGAACACTTAAAAAGAGACTTCATTGTAATTACCAATGATTGCAATCACCAGCAGCAGTGTGTGTGTGTGTGCTCACGCCTTGCTTAGGTGTGATTATTACAGTCATGATCATAATTAACATTACAGCTATTTACACTTCAGCAATTAACACCATTTAATGGCTTTACTAATGCGTGTGATTCATTCTGCTGCATAATAATACCAGAAATTATGTTGTTTGCTGGTATTTTCACTTTGCAGTCATTTACTTTTGTGACAAATATGAGGAAAGTCTTTTTGTCCTGAAATGGCGAGAGTTTGATTTCCCTTCTGTGTTCCAGTCATCATGTAGAACAAATCTGAGCAAAGCGAGCTGAAATTGAAAAGCTCTGCCTCGCGTCAGGCTGGAATTAGTTTATTAGCATCTTAGAAAATCGACTTTTAAATCCATTTTTGGTGGGAAATGACTTTCCGGGGAAAGATACTGTATACGGTTTTGATGATAAGTCAGACGGTGGATTTCAGTGTGCTTTGGGATGCGTCGGTTCAAAATAAGCGCTTATTTTCAATTGTGCAATAAAAGCATATTTTCCTCCAAATTAGACACCCTCTCTGGATTTTCAGTTCAGGAGAGGGGCGGGATCTGGAGCCTGATGCTTTACAAAAACCTGGAAACAGTTGTGTCCTGACAGTACTACATAGCACCACAACACTAGAAACCAGATGAATGATTTCAAATGATGGCAGCATTAATTTATCTGAATCTTTCTCTTTCTGGCCCTTATTATGTGATTTAAGTGTTCAGGACAGCCTCATGCAGGTAGAAACAACAGCGTTCCTGTTCGAGACGTTTCAGGGCTTTTACAGTCGTGACGCATGTTGGCTGCAATATTTATATTTTGGCTGAAACCAGATTTCATTGCCCATTAAAATGCAAGCTTTCACTGGACAACAATCCTGAGTTTTCTCATTCCTCTCATATGGTATTAATGAAGGAGGATGTTTCAGAGACAAATAATTAAATAAACGTATGCGAGCCAAATGCAGTCTGGACTTTAAGGTCACTGGATAAAGACAAACATCAAATGTATTTTGCCCTTGTGTTATATTTTTCTTAGCTAAGAATATTCCCTTAGTCCAGTAGACTCCATAGATTGAGTTAGTGATTTCTTGACAGTTTTCATGATTACTTTCTCCTAAATTCAAGCTGAATTGATTTTATTTAATTTTTCATGATTATTTTTATTTATTGATTGATTGGTTGGCTTTGGGCTTTAGGTTTCAGGTTTTGGTTTTAGGTTTCAGGTTTAGTTTCGTTTGAGATATTATCTTTAAACGTAGTTTATTAGCATCCAGTGCTTAATCTGTGTTTATTATTCTTTTACTCTATTTTATTCTATTCTTTTATTTATTGATTTGGGTTGGGTTTTTGTTTTAGGTCTCAGGTTTAGCTTTGTTTTAGGTTTTGTTTTTAGATTAGTTGTTTAGTTTAAGGTTTTAGTTTACTTTAGGATCAAGTGGGCGGGTCACTGACTGAATGCTTGAACTGTGAGATTCATGAATATTAATTAGGTCACTGACATTGCTAGAGCTCTTTACTTGACTGTCCATTAAAGTTACCTAATTAATATTCATGAGCAAGTCCTGTGTAAATACACTTGTTATCTTCAGTGCATCAGACTAGCAGACTGAGTCTATCTTTTTTCTTGGTTACACATTATTCTTGTATGTACAGTATTGGTTTTTTGCATTGTACTTGTCTGAGAAGAAGCAGACATTATTCTTTAGACACATAGTCGTTTTAAGAAAAGCATCACAGCAGGATGATTATGAAGCTAATAATAATAGTCACATAGTTCATGAGGTTAAGGTGTTTTTCTCTCTCGGCTGCTGTAACGGTGATATAAATACACAGACGTGGGTTTCTTTAGCATGTCGTATTTCAGGCCGCTAACTAGTGTGCAGCGGTTTCTGTGTCTCTCTGAGGTCATGTTTTTATAAGACCACCTCAATCATTTTATAGAACCTTGAATGCATCATTATTTCAATCCATGCCGTCATTTTTACATGAAATGTTCGGATAAAATATCTCAAGACTGAAGTAAAAGCCCACAGGTTTTTGGAAAACAGAAACGCTTGACTTTTGAGAGGAAATATTGCCTGTGTTTTGAAAAATGAAGCTCAGTTCTTCAAAATGCAAATTTTTATCAGAACAGTTGTTTGTTTATTAGTTGTTTATTGTGTGATTTAGATTCAGAAACATGGATATTTTAAACAATGTCTGTTTTCGAACTTCTTTGTATTCTTATTGTCTGTCATGCATTTACTCGATATATACACTAGATTGCTTATATTCAGACTGAATGGTTGGTTGGTTGGGAATATTAGATGGTTTCTGGTGGTGATATGCATAGAAAGGTTTGATGCATCTTATAATTTATTTGCTGTTCATGCATGGAAAATCTTAAAATGAAGAGAAACGCTGATTCCTGGTAATTGCATCAGCTCAACTGATCACAATAATTTATAAAACTGAAAAATATCCTTTTTGGTTCTTTAAAAGTTTATTTTAGCTAGTTGCCGAGACCGTATTTATCATTTCAAGCTGAAGAACTAAAATAAAAAAGAAAGAAAATGCTAAAATAAAAAACTAAATAACTAAAAACTAAAATAGAAAAGGAATAAAATAACTACATAAAAAGGACAAAACAAAATAACTCAAATGTTGGCCAACATTTAAATTGAATCTAATTCAAAATATAAAAAAAACTATAGTATAATAGTATAAGTGAAATCAAAATGACTAAATACCCCCCAAAAAAACTCTGTAATAACTAAATTAATGACACAAACACACAAGAATATTATCAAAAGCTTAATCAAATCAAAACTAAGAAACTAGGAAAAATTTAAATCTAATTCAAAATATTTACAAGAACTATAAAAGTATATCAGTAATACTAAAATAATAAAACACTAAAATAAAGCAAATACTAAAAAACTAAATAAAATCGACAAAAACAGAAAAACCTTTACTAAAATTAAAATCTAAAAAGGAAATATATAAAATAAAATTATATTATTTAAATAAATCTAATTTAAAATGTAAATCAATGATGCAAAATAAAAATAAAATAGATAAACAATAATATAACTAAATAAAAAAATAAAACAATTGACATTACAGTGAAAACTGAAATATAAAATAAAATCCCATTCAAAATATGCAATAACATCTATATTGGTAACAGTAAAATAAGACTGTGATGTGTGGGTTTCCGTCCGCATGCTGTATGTCAGCGCTGTCGATAATGGGATCATTCAGATGATTTTAACTAATCTTTTAAGAGCTTTATGTTGAGCAGCAGAGGAACCTACAGAGAGCATTAGGCCTTCCCGTCTGGATCATCTATGTGTGTGTGATTGTGTTTAGAGTCAGACCATCATATCTGAAGATGATACGCAACAGCGAGCCACAGACCATGATGATGAAGTGTTTTCATTAGTAAATAGATTTAGTGTGACATGAGATTCAGTTTGCTGCTAAGGACATGTTTATTCAGCGTTTATTCAGAAGTTTTTCTGTCTAGTTTACAGCTGTTAAATATATGGAATATGCTTTTATCCAAAACAACATGCTATTTTATGTAATAATATAATATAATTATGTTATAATAATGTAGATGATGATGATGATGATGATGATAATGATAATAATAATAATAATAATAATAATAATAATAATAATAATAATAATACAACAACTATATTATTATCATAATTATTATTAATTGTTGTTGTTACAACAACTAATAGTTAATAATAAACAATTATTAAGTACAGCAATAGTAGTAGTAGTAGTAGTAGTAATAATAATACTAATAAATAGTATTATTAGTTTGTAGTATAATATATTTTATGTAATTATATAATATAATTATGTAATCATTATTATAATAACAATATTGTAACAATAACAAAACGTAATAATTACCATAAAAATAATGACACTAATAGTAATAATAAATATATATTACTAAATGTAATATTTAATATTATGAATTGTATTTATTAACTATTATTTATGAATAATCAACATTTAAATAATTCTACAATTTAATTTTAATATTAATAATATAATAATTAAATTATTATAATTTGACTAGGCGCAGTAGGATTCTGTGAGCACAGTAGTTTAGCGGTGATTTGCTTGAGTTTTAGGTGGATTTAGGAGGTTTTTCTGGGAAAGCCGTTCGAATCAGGATTGTAAGTGTGAGCGCTGGGAATGTGTCACTGAGTTTCAGTGTGTAATTAGTCAACAGTCATTCCAGTGGAAAAGCTCTTTTAAACCCATGGATTGAGCAAACGGAGCACTTAGACGTGTTCTCCGTCGGGTCAGAGTTTAGTGGGTGTTGAGCGGTGAATGTGACTGTGTTTGACCACCCGCTGATCTCCAGTCAATCACAACCACTCTCACAGCTCCATTCAAGCTGTAGTTATTAAGAGCCACTTACCGAGAGTGTTATTGTGGACGGATGAGTGTTAGCTGCAGAAGTCTTCAGATCTCGGTGAGGAGGTTTAGTGCAAGGTTATATCAACTGATATTAAAGATAGAAACAATATTAGGTTAGTGTTTTTATTTATCTGATTATTTGTTAGTAAAAGCTTTGAAGTGTATGAGTGACCCACTGCTTCATCTGACCTAGAAATCTTTGTATGTGAAACCGTATGATTACGAGTCATAAGCTCAGACACAAGAAGGGCTTTAACATTTTTGAATGATCATTATTTAAATTTTAAAAATTGTTGAAAAAATGATTCATGCTTAAATTAAGTATACGCTTAAATGTTTATAGTTAAGATGGATGGATGATGGATGGATGGATGATGGATAGATAGATGGATGGCTGAATGAATGGATGATGGATTGGATGGATGGATAGTTGGATGATGGACGAACAGATGGATGGATGGATTATTGGGTGTTTGGATGATTGGATGGTTGAATGAAGGATGGATGGATGGATGATGGATGTTGGGTGGATGGATAGATAGATGGATGATGATGTTGGATGGATGGCTGAATGAATGGATGATGGATTGGATGGATGGATGGATGGATGATGGATGGATAGTTGGATGATGGATGAACAGATGGATGGATGGATTATTGGGTGTTTGGATGGTTGAATGAAGGATGGATGGATGGATGTGGATGGATTATTGGGTGTTTGGATGATTGGATGGTTGAATGAAGGATGGATGGATGGATGGATGGATGATGGATGTTGGGTGGATGGATAGATAGATGGATGGCTGAATGAATGGATGATGGATTGGATGGATGGATAGTTGGATGATAGACGAACAGATGGATGGATGGATTATTGGGTGTTTGGATGATTGGATGGTTGAATGAAGGATGGATGGATGGATGATGGATGTTGGGTGGATGGATAGATAGATAGATGATGATGTTGGATGGATGGCTGAATGAATGGATGATGGATTGGATGGATGGATGGATGGATGGATGATGGATGGATAGTTGGATGATGGATGGATAGTTGGATGATGGATGAACAGATGGATGGATGGATTATTGGGTGTTTGGATGATTGAATGAAGGATGGATGTGGATGGATTATTGGGTGTTTGGATGATTGGATAGTTGAATGAAGGATGGATGGATGGATGGATGGATGGATTATTGGGTGTTTGGATGATTGAAGGGTTGGTTGGATGGTTAAATAGATGGTTGGATTGATGGATGGATGAACAGATGGATGGATGGATGGATTATTGGGTGTTTGGATGATTGTAGGGATGGCTGGATGGTAAAATGCATGGTTGGATGAAAGTGTGGATGAATGATGATGGATGGATGGATTTTGAACCGGTATGTAATTGGGTCGATACCGATAAGCTTCAGGACAGACAATACTGTTATCGATACTTGCGTTGTTTTATCTCTGTATTCTTCAATATTAATTAGAAGCTGCTGCTTTTCATTTCCCTTCACTGAATGATGTAGCCGACGTCTGCTCGACATGTGCGGTGTGTGTTTGCGTGCAATCAGTCATCGCGGCAAGAGTGAAATATTCGAAAGTGTGAGCTCTCGTTACAAAACTAAGCTACACCAGTGTCAGATGCAATATATGCAGTAGTGTAATAGTGAAAGGAGGCAACACAAGTAATATAATGAAACATTTACTAACCAAACACAACATTTACCTCAAGCAATGTGCTGGATTATGTTTTGCGGATCTAGCTCCAATTCGCGAGACACATTCACCTCAAATGTCAATTCATTTATTTGCAATCACAGAAGTACATTAGGTTAAACATTTTATTTGCGTGCTGTTCTAATAAATACATATTCATATTCAGAGCGCCTCCAGCTGAAGCATCCATACACTCAAATGCTGGTCAAACAGCACCTGATTACTTTCTTATATTAGTTATCGTCTAATTCTCAAAACTGTCAAAAATGCACAAGGTTTACATATAAACACCGTTAATTATTTCTAAAGTGAAATTAAACAGGTAAGAGAGAAATGGTCTGTGCATCTCTTAAAGGGACAGTACTAAACATACTGCCACTGGTCATTAAAGGGATGGTTCACCCAAAAAATTTTACTTCTGTCATTATTTACTCATGTTAACCAAACATGTATTAATATGCATCCAGGGGACCAGCAACTGTGGTATAGTATCGATGACAGTATCGATAAGTACAATATCGGTATCGGTTTTGAAAAAATGTAAACAATACCCATCTCTATTGATGGATGGATGGTTAAATGCATGGATGTATGATGCTGTGTCTAAATAGAATAAAATAATTGAGAATAAATGCAGCATTGGTGAGCAGAAGAGACTCTTTCAGAAACATTTAAAACAAAACCTTTCCAACCTCAAACTTTTGGAACAATACTGGACTCCAGCCACCATCCATCTGAAATATTATTTTATTTATACATTTCATACACTGTTTAATGCATTGTATATTTCAGTGAATTTGGTTTGTTATATAGCCTGTTTAGCTTTACCCAGAACTTTTGACTGTGGCGTAATTAGCTCATATCATCATAAAGATACTTAATTTAATGTATTTGTATGTACAATTTGTTCTCAAAAACTAGCAGTTAAGACTCATAAACAAAGGCATTACAGTAAAAAACTTGTTCTGATCAAGCTTTTAAAGGATATTTCCCCTAAAAATTATCATTCTGTCATTATTGAAGCAGTTTCAACGTATGATTGTGGAAGAAGTTATTTTAAAAGTCTCTGTGTTTGTCCTGCATTAAAAAGTCAGTGTTATTTCTACCTCAGTGTTCTTCAAATCATTGACACAGACGTTTTTGGGTGAAAAAGCACTTAAAATCTCCCAGCTGGTATGAATATAACAGTATGTGATATGATGTGATGACCTGTAAAAGTGTAAAACACATCCGCGTTTCTACATTCGGCAGGTTTGTGATCATAGCGATCTGAATCTCCGAAGGCACATGGAAGCGTTTATCGGCTCCCAGTGATTCACTCCCACATGTCAGACATTTGGTGGGAATTTTGTCACTTTCTGGAAAGTTGCAGATCTCGGGGCGCCGCTGGGTGTCACAAATGACGGATTGGTCTTGCTGGTGGCCTGCAGCGAATGTTTCTCGTTCTGTTCTTTGCCAAGAAAAGATCCGTCCTGCCAAAGACGGCGCATTATAGTGATTCAGTCCTCTACAGGAGTCATCATCACGACACGCTCTCATGTGAGGTCTTCTTCAGGTGCATTCACATTCAATGGTTTGAGCCATCGCTGGTGTGATTTCCTTCGTTCGTTCCAAAATTAGAATTAAATGTATGAGTAAAGTGCTTGTTCTCATTGCTTCAAAGCAGCTTTACAGAAAATAATGATGTTAATATTTATATATTGTGTGTCTCTCTCTCTCTCTCTCTCTCTCTCTCTCTCTCTCTCTCTATATATATATATATATATATATATATATGCAGTATATTCTTATATATTCTCGATATATATATATATTCTCGAGTCTAATTTTGCAGATTATATTTTGCAAACAATACAAGCAATCAAGAGATTTGCTATAAAATATGTATCACTTAATAAGGACTGTACTATATATATATATATATATATATATATATATATATATATATATATATGTATGTATATATATATATATATATATATATATATGTGTATGTATATATATATATATATATATATATATATATATGTATGTATATATATAATATTATATATATATATGTGTATGTATATATATATATATATATATATATATATATATATGTATGTATATATATATATATATATATATATATATATATGTATGTATATATATATATATATAATATATATATATATATATATATATATATATGTATGTATATATATATATATATATATATATATATATATATATATATATATATGTGTGTATAAAGTTAGATGTTTATAAAAAAACAGCTGAAAAGTAATTTCTGCAAAAAATTAAAAAAATCAAGCAGTATTTTTGCTATATAATAGCACATTTCTTGCTTTGTATGACTGTACTATTTTTATATATTTATATATACTACTTTATATATAAAATGCTGGACAATAATATAGTTAATTTTTGCAACAAAATTAAGAAATAAAAAACATAATTTTTTTTTTTTTTTTGCTGTGTTGAGTGTATCGCTTTATGTGAGTGTATTGTATGATATATTTATGTATCAAACCTTATGTAAACTGTATAAAAAGCTGGACGATAATATATAACATTTTTGAAGTAGGAAGATTGAAATAGTATTTACTGCAATAATCTTTTTTGTATTTACAACTTTGTTTTAAAGTGTATGAAAACAGCTTGATGTCAGATTGTATTCATTAAATAAATACATTTGATTAACAAACAATTTAGTTTTATAAACTGGCTAGTTAATTGTATAATTAGTTACAAAGAAACAGCAAGTAAAAACGTTTTGGTGTAGAAAAGACTGGAAAAACGTAAACCGATAATCGGTTTCATTTACAGCAAAAAATGAAGTGTTTTTAAATTGAAAAGCTTTTTTTTTTTATTTAAAGACAAATAAATAAATTTTTTAATTAAAAAAAGCGCTAAAGGTAGCAATCCTGTTTAGTTTTCTTCTCCTGAACTGTGATTGTCAGAAGTGGAGACATTTATGGGATGCTGCTAGCGAGAGTATAGAGCCGTTTTTTCAGTTACCTTGATGAGCCTGTGTTGTCACCACTGACCAATCAGAATCAAAGTAATAAAATATGGTGAGCTGATGGAAAGTGTGTTTCTGATGTAATGTCCCTCTTCCTTCACTTCGTGACTCTTTTAAAGTCCATGAATGCAGCGTTTGTCGCTCCAGACGACTGGAGGCCGGTTTACGCTCACGTGACTTGGACTCGACAGTAAACCGTGCCTCACGAGCGTATCTCTGGGGAAAGGCAGAGAGCAAGTAATTAGTCAAATGAGCTCTGTAACTTCTGGATTGCATGAGGTCCACTGAGCGAGTCTGTGGGCTCTGGAACATTTTACTGAATTTGTCATCGTCACATTCTTACAGGAGAAATGTACGAACTTCACTAGTGTTGAGCGCTGAGATCTTCAACCATGCCATAAATTACAAATACCTTATCTGGTATTTGTACGATGTAGTTTAATTAATAAAATGATTGTTTGGGGTCAGTATTAATGTTTTAATTAATCAATGATGCATTAAATTGATTAAAGACATTTATAAGACATTTATAATGCTACAAAAGATGCATTTTTCAAATAAATTGCTGTTCCTTTGAACTTTGTTCATCTGTGAATCCTGAAAAATAAAATGCATCACAGTTTCCACAAAAATATTGTGCAGCACAACTGTGTTCAACACTGATAATAATCAGAAATGTTTCTGAGCAGTAAATCATCGTATTATTCTGATTTCTGAAGATCATGTGACACTGAAGACTGGAGGAATGATGCTGAAAATACAGCTCCGCATCGCAGAAATAATATGCATTTTAAACTCTAATAATATTTAACAATTTTATAGAATTTTTTTTAAAGCAAAAATGCAGCCTTGGTGAGCAGAAACCAAAATCTCACTGACTCCAACATCTGTGCATTACATACATGTTATATATGTGTAAATTAAATATTAGCTGATAAAATATGGATGTTAATATGTTCAAATATGAACAATGGATGTTGATATGTTCAAATATGAACAAATACACCAAAAGCCACGGAGAGTAGGGAAAAAAGTCTTGATTGCTGCTGGCGTCTCTCATTAAACGCTGTGTTGTAAAGTAGGTTAATGGGGGGGGGGGGGGGGGTGAAGGTTGAGTTAATGCCACAACCACAAGATCTTTCCAGATGAACTGATTAATGCACAGCAGAAACCACACGCCACACACATTCCCAGAATTCCCTGCTGGACTCGTTCACTCGTTCAAGTGTTGTCTGATGATGGAGTGAATGAGCAGAAACACCTCAGGACTTTTTACACAGTACAGCTGGGTGATTTTCTGATTTTATTGATTTAATTCAAATGTATTGTTTTTGCCATGATTTTATTTTATTTTTTAAATCAAGGAATCACAGTTTGCATAAAAATGAGCAAAATGTAAAATTAGACACACAAGCGGAGATGCACAGTAGTTTTCTGTCTGGTTTGGTGATATTAAAATAAATTATGAAAACATTCAATTTATAAATTATTAATTAATTAATAACTGATAATAGTATTATTGCACTATTTTATTTTAATAAAGTAATAAAATAAACTGAGATAATAATTCATATTTTAAAATACAAAAGTTTTTAAATAAGAAAACAATTAATTTATAGTACAGTTAAAAAAAATAATACAATACAGTACACAATGTTGAAATCTGTTCTGCACTTGGAACTTTATTTAGATGTTTTACCAAGATTTTGATAGAGTAATTTACAATTCTTTATTTATTTTATTATTCATCGATCTATCAGCAAATTCATTTATTTATTGTTATTTTATATGCATAACTAGATTTATCAATATGTAAATGTTTTATTTTATTTGTTTTTTTTATAAACTTTTAAATGGTTTTGTGTGGTTGTATTTTATTTATTAACTTATTTTATTATTTTAATTATTTATTTATTTCTATTATTTATTAATTTATTATTTATTAATTTATTATTTTACCAGATAACAGCTTACATTAAAAATGGGGGAAAAAAGCAATCGTGTTATTACATTTTACATACAGTAGCATAACTTGGCTAGTTAAACATAAAAAAAAAAAAACTCTTAAATCTGTGAAACATTCTCAAAAATGTATGTATATATTTTACATACAAATGTATACAAATGTATGTAATGTTTATATATATGTATATATATATATGTATGTATACATGTATATATTAATATTATATATATATATTATATATATATGTTGTTATTATTTTTTTGTTTTGTTTTATTGTTCAGCTGTTGCATAGCAGTATAGTTTGCGTGACCAGATAAACCGATCAGTTTTTTGGTTAGTTATTGATGGGAGTGTTTCTCATTTCTGAGCTCTTTTGTCTTGTGTGAACACACTGTAAACATGTTGTCGTCACAGCAGAACATCAGAACTGTAGATGCTCTTACACGAGAGGCTTCTGATGTGGCATCTGCACTCTTCTCTTCATGATTCTCGCAGCACTTAGCCTGTCGTATGATGGCTGTGGTTAAACGCGTTCTGGAGGAACACAGAGGAACCATGAATCTGTGGTGAGGGTCCATGTCATCCATCAGCTTCATTCTCTGAGGGCTGACTCTCATAGATGTATGTGTGTGATCTCTAAAATGCGTTGCAGTTGTATAATGTCACGTCTTTGAGGATGATTGTGGTTGTGTTTCACATGAGCTCTAGTTTTCCTGATCTTTTAACCAGGATTCCTCCACTCTTCGTTTCACTTTGATTACTGCAAACTTATGCACTTATTCAGTAGTGTTGGGCGATATGGTCATTTTTCAAATCGTCATATCGTCAGCCCGTGAGATCGACGATACACAATATCAAGCATGTGTGGAGCAAGAGAGAGACTCTTTGTTCTTGTCATAGCATAACTATTTAGTGTTTTAAACCGTGCAGTTCTCACATAGTCCTTCTGCGTCATCACCACATAGTGAGTGTTATAAGTTAAGTGATCAGTCTTTAAGAGAAGGACTCAGTGAGAACCACTATGGAAGATTAGTTTGCTCTTGTTATTATTTTGTCTTTACTTTATTTGTAACGCCAAGAAAGAGTTAATCTCTCATGTATGAGAAGAACACATTGCGTGTACCAGCCTTTAAATGTGTGCAACACCAACTCCTCGTTTTCTATCTCTTTCCTTTTTTTCAGAGTCAAAGCGTTACAACTTCTTCAGCGACCCGGCTCTAATCCTCTTTTGCGCATGTATGTGTGTGTGTGTGTTTGAATGTGGCGCTGAAGTGAAATAGCTGGGCAGGTTGATAGCCGAAGATAATAGGCCGCCTAATAAAAATACAAATATTTATTATTATTAATAATTAAACATTAATAGTAGAATAAGCCTAATATTGTCTTTTTCTCAACAGAGAAAATCTGCTTATATCTCTGACTATCGTCGATACACTATACTATCGTCTATCAGCACAACCCTATAATCAGTTTAAGACAGTTTTCAGATGTATTGTGCTTTAAAGATTAATTCAGATATTGACTACTTATCAATTATAGACTTTTGCACGGTCATTGTTGACCAGCAATTCAGTCATAGACCTTTAATTTATTTAGCAGATGCATTTATTTTAAATTGATTTACATTTGTTTAATAAGCACATGCATTTATTCATTTTAATTATTTATATAGTTTTTTTTGCAGATGCTTACGCTTAGACCTTACAGTTTGGAATAAAATATTTGATAAATTTATCTTTTACCTGATTAAATTTTTTAAATTATTTAAATTAAATGTACATTTATATATATATATATATATATATATATATATATATATATATATATATATATATATATATATATAATATATATATAAATTTTGAGCTGAAATATGAGCGTGCTCTTGACCAGTTTGCCTGAGAATACATTATATCTATGTCTGAGACTGAAGTTCTGGTCTCTTTCAGGCGTTTATCTGCCGCTTCAGTGTCGGATCTCATTACAGACGGACTGAATCACTTTAGAAACACTTCACACAGACGTACAGTAACACGTTTACATCAGTCACACATAAAAGCAGCTGATAATTCAATGCATTTTGCGAGCGGCGCGATGCATTTAATGCATTTCTTTGCTGGACATTTATCATATCCTTTATTTTCCAGATAGCATTTCTAAAGTTTTCATGATTGAGTCTGGATGATGTGATTGGATCCCTCTGGATTTATCTTATTAATTGCTTTAACTTCTTTTCCTTTGGCTGTCTGTAGTTGTGAAGTTAATTCTGAGGGCGGTTTGTGATAAGCTCATTCTGAAGTTCACTTTGCAGTGCAGATAATGGGATTGTGATGAAATCTCTGAAAACGGGAGAATAATATTCACCTTGAAAAGAAGCAAACTGGGGTTTTCGGCTTCACAGCTTCTACTTTATTCTCCAGCAGCACCGAACTCTGGCCACTGGATTGAAGAAACTCCAGCCTGTTTTCAGGAATCCTAATGGCTCTGTGTCGCTCGTGTCTAAAGATCCTCTGAGCGTTTTTCTCTGTGCTTTTTCAGGGAATATTGCATTAGAAGTCTTTTATGAGCTGCTGCTTCCTAAATGACTTGAACAAGTCCGGTAGCTGAACTCTTATGAAGCCGTTTTTATTCATTACTGATATTCTCAGTACAGAAATACAGATGACGGGCCTCTTTGATGTCCAGTTTAATAAGTGACTAACA